>NC_142435.1:111417500-111420000 GCF_059453495.1 Arachis ipaensis | reverse complement strand
AAGCAGCGCAGCACCAGAAAGAGTCAAAGGTACCACACGAACGGACTAAGCAACAAGGTCCGAAGGGGTAGTAGCTTCTGGTGTGGGAGCAAGGAGTGGTTAATGGAAGGACCATAAAATATATATATAAACATTAAGAGCCTGACCACCGAAGCATTTTCATTACTTTCCACAGAAGAGAGCATCAACAAAGTTCAATACACAAACAAAAACTACTAGTGGTATGTAAGTCTCTAGTGAGCTTGCGCTGCCGTTCCACTCTATTTAGGTAAACACCATATCCCTCTATTCGGCTTAGGCGTTTCGGGAGTGAACAAGCAGAGCAGATATTCTTTCCGGGATGACAAGAGGAGACCATATTTATGAAACAGATTTCTTTGGTCTTTCTCACCTTGGCCCTTTGCCTTTGAAATTTATTAATAGCTTTTCATAGAGGGTTGAAGACTCCTTTTCTTTTTTTTTATGCAATTATGAATTCCACGGAACTTTATCGATTCCAACGCAACTTATCCTTTTGGAGCTGACGTAACAAACTACGCGAGCCTCCCGACGAAGCCAACCAAAATCCTATCCGAATAAAAAAAAGAAAAGGCAGTTTCATTATGGTGGTATACCAGCCGCCTGTTCTGGAACTTCCAGTTCCAATTGAAGCATATCTATCCGTAAATGGATTTGTATGTATAGCCACTTCAGTCGTGCTCGTTGTTTCTCTAAAGTATCTTTTTTCTGGGAACATGGTCAACCATAAATTCTTATGTTCGCGATTCTTCATCCACCGATGCAGAAAATGCTCAAGTTTTCCATTCTCATATGAGGCCGAAAAGTTTATTGGCAACAGATCGGCACGAAGTGATTCACCATGCTCAAACATGAGGCGATCGTTCGTTAGGGACGGTTTATAGATCATAAAATTCCCACAAATGGAATGAGAAGTGGGTCCATGTAAATGATCGAGACCTCGGAAACAACAACGCTCCTTCCCCATATGGAGTTCGGAACCCAAAGGCAATCGTTGAGTGAACTGTATCCTCTTTGTGTTAGTTGACCTAAGCCGCACCATTACAGCTGGGGTGGGGCTCGGCCTCCGAAGCGTACGTGGGGCGAGTTTCTGCCTCATACAGCTCGGGCCGAAGACCAGGGGAAGTTTAGTTATTTAGAGATGGGGGGACCCAGCAGCTGCCGGTCGGGGCGGGGATAAGCTTGTGAAGAAGCAAATCCCCCCCCAAAAAAAACCTTGATATACTATAGCGCTAGCGCTTCGCGTTCTTTCTATTTCATCCCATTTTTTTCGGGATAGGCGGCGAATACTAATCTAATAAGTGAAGTTGTAGTCGTCTTACAAATTGGCTCGGACACCAGCTTTCCCAAAATCAATTCGTGCCCGCCCATTCTGTCTCGCCCTAAATAGAATGGCTCTCTTAGTTACGCTGCGCCCCGGTCTGAGTCCCCACGTCCGCTCTTCTCCGCCCGCAACCCAAGAAGTTGGCTTTGCCAACACAACATTAGGGCCGTCCCCTTCATTCTATGCCGACCCCGGCCCGGGGCTGGCTTTTTGGGAAGCCCGTTCCCACCGCGCTCACGGCCCGGCTGGCCTTCCAGCGGTAGTGGGAATTATCCCGTTCCCTGGTCAAAGACTTGGTTGGATGCGGGATCTACTCCACGAGGAGCGGTACGGACGTAGATGATATCATCACGACCTCTCTTTTCGTACCGCTAGGGATGCTTAACGCCACTTCGCCAACTGGCGTTACCTGCGCTTTCGTGTCTCTCAGTGTGGTGTGGTCAGCACTGGGTGTTTCCGAGCAGCGAGGCTTACACCCATTCGCATTAGTTCATCCAAAGTTCCTTACCCTTATGCACGAATTATTGAATAAGCCATCTTCCTATCAAGGTTAAGGAGTCAACTGAGCATCTCAGCGGCGGGATTGAATACCCGGATCGAGTCAGAGTTCACGCCGCCCGCCCTGAACAAATAGGAGGCGTGGGCCACAGGTCGCACATAAGCCGCCGGGTCGCACGACAGAAGAACACCCAACATACAGATGCACACTCCAAAATGTGCAATATTCATCTGAATTGGAGCTTTTTGGTGGTAGTCGTGACCAACAGCCATCAGCTGTCGGCTCGTTGGTAAGGCGAGAGCTTCAAGCCCGATTTCAGGTTCAGGTGGCACACCCCCCACACAAGCACCCCCATAGGGGGAGTGTATCGCGGAATCATCCAGTGGTGACCAACCAAAAGAAGTACTCGGCGCTACTTTGATTCAATTCAAAAGGTAACGACTTTTTCCGGTTTCCGCAACCGTAATCATTTGTCACTCCGATTACTTCATCCATAAACCTTTTTTTTTCAATAGCGGTACGCTATAAAAAAAGTAAAGGATAAGCTTGCATTCTAGAAGCGGTAGCTTCCCGCCTCCTTCATTTCTACAGCCTCCTTCGGTGATAAAAGTTCCCTTCCCTTTTCTAAAATGCCCGATTGGTCTGCCTCAACAAATGTA